>NC_066619.1:2500-5000 GCF_025201925.1 Gopherus flavomarginatus | reverse complement strand
TTAGGGTTAGGGTTAGGGTTAGGGTTAGGGTTAGGGTTAGGGTTAGGTTAGGGTTAGGGTTAGGGTTAGGGTTAGGGTTAGGGTTAGGGTTAGGGTTAGGGTTAGGGTTAGGGTTAGGGTTAGGGTTAGGGTTAGGGTTAGGGTTAGGGTTAGGGTTAGGGTTAGGGTTAGGGTTAGGGTTAGGGTTAGGGTTAGGGTTAGGGTTAGGGTTAGGGTTAGGGTTAGGGTTAGGGTTAGGGTTAGGGTTAGGGTTAGGGTTAGGGTTAGGGTTAGGGTTAGGGTTAGGGTTAGGGTTAGGGTTAGGGTTAGGGTTAGGGTTAGGGTTAGGGTTAGGGTTAGGGTTAGGGTTAGGGTTAGGGTTAGGGTTAGGGTTAGGGTTAGGGTTAGGGTTAGGGTTAGGGTTAGGGTTAGGGTTAGGGTTAGGGTTAGGGTTAGGGTTAGGGTTAGGGTTAGGGTTAGGGTTAGGGTTAGGGTTAGGGTTAGGGTTAGGGTTAGGGTTAGGGTTAGGGTTAGGGTTAGGGTTAGGGTTAGGGTTAGGGTTAGGGTTAGGGTTAGGGTTAGGGTTAGGGTTAGGGTTAGGGTTAGGGTTAGGGTTAGGGTTAGGGTTAGGGTTAGGGTTAGGGTTAGGGTTAGGGTTAGGGTTAGGGTTAGGGTTAGGGTTAGGGTTAGGGTTAGGGTTAGGGTTAGGGTTAGGGTTAGGGTTAGGGTTAGGGTTAGGGTTAGGGTTAGGGTTAGGGTTAGGGTTAGGGTTAGGGTTAGGGTTAGGGTTAGGGTTAGGGTTAGGGTTAGGGTTAGGGTTAGGGTTAGGGTTAGGGTTAGGGTTAGGGTTAGGGTTAGGGTTAGGGTTAGGGTTAGGGTTAGGGTTAGGGTTAGGGTTAGGGTTAGGGTTAGGGTTAGGGTTAGGGTTAGGGTTAGGGTTAGGGTTAGGGTTAGGGTTAGGGTTAGGGTTAGGGTTAGGGTTAGGGTTAGGGTTAGGGTTAGGGTTAGGGTTAGGGTTAGGGTTAGGGTTAGGGTTAGGGTTAGGGTTAGGGTTAGGGTTAGGGTTAGGGTTAGGGTTAGGGTTAGGGTTAGGGTTAGGGTTAGGGTTAGGGTTAGGGTTAGGGTTAGGGTTAGGGTTAGGGTTAGGGTTAGGGTTAGGGTTAGGGTTAGGGTTAGGGTTAGGGTTAGGGTTAGGGTTAGGGTTAGGGTTAGGGTTAGGGTTAGGGTTAGGGTTAGGGTTAGGGTTAGGGTTAGGGTTAGGGTTAGGGTTAGGGTTAGGGTTAGGGTTAGGGTTAGGGTTAGGGTTAGGGTTAGGGTTAGGGTTAGGGTTAGGGTTAGGGTTAGGGTTAGGGTTAGGGTTAGGGTTAGGGTTAGGGTTAGGGTTAGGGTTAGGGTTAGGGTTAGGGTTAGGGTTAGGGTTAGGGTTAGGGTTAGGGTTAGGGTTAGGGTTAGGGTTAGGGTTAGGGTTAGGGTTAGGGTTAGGGTTAGGGTTAGGGTTAGGGTTAGGGTTAGGGTTAGGGTTAGGGTTAGGGTTAGGGTTAGGGTTAGGGTTAGGGTTAGGGTTAGGGTTAGGGTTAGGGTTAGGGTTAGGGTTAGGGTTAGGGTTAGGGTTAGGGTTAGGGTTAGGGTTAGGGTTAGGGTTAGGGTTAGGGTTAGGGTTAGGGTTAGGGTTAGGGTTAGGGTTAGGGTTAGGGTTAGGGTTAGGGTTAGGGTTAGGGTTAGGGTTAGGGTTAGGGTTAGGGTTAGGGTTAGGGTTAGGGTTAGGGTTAGGGTTAGGGTTAGGGTTAGGGTTAGGGTTAGGGTTAGGGTTAGGGTTAGGGTTAGGGTTAGGGTTAGGGTTAGGGTTAGGGTTAGGGTTAGGGTTAGGGTTAGGGTTAGGGTTAGGGTTAGGGTTAGGGTTAGGGTTAGGGTTAGGGTTAGGGTTAGGGTTAGGGTTAGGGTTAGGGTTAGGGTTAGGGTTAGGGTTAGGGTTAGGGTTAGGGTTAGGGTTAGGGTTAGGGTTAGGGTTAGGGTTAGGGTTAGGGTTAGGGTTAGGGTTAGGGTTAGGGTTAGGGTTAGGGTTAGGGTTAGGGTTAGGGTTAGGGTTAGGGTTAGGGTTAGGGTTAGGGTTAGGGTTAGGGTTAGGGTTAGGGTTAGGGTTAGGGTTAGGGTTAGGGTTAGGGTTAGGGTTAGGGTTAGGGTTAGGGTTAGGGTTAGGGTTAGGGTTAGGGTTAGGGTTAGGGTTAGGGTTAGGGTTAGGGTTAGGGTTAGGGTTAGGGTTAGGGTTAGGGTTAGGGTTAGGGTTAGGGTTAGGGTTAGGGTTAGGGTTAGGGTTAGGGTTAGGGTTAGGGTTAGGGTTAGGGTTAGGGTTAGGGTTAGGGTTAGGGTTAGGGTTAGGGTTAGGGTTAGGGTTAGGGTTAGGGTTAGGGTTAGGGTTAGGGTTAGGGTTAGGGTTAGGGTTAGGGTTAGGGTTAGGGTTAGGGTTAGGGTTAGGGTTAGGGTTAGGGTTAGGGTTAGGGTTAGGGTTAGGGTTAGGGTTAGG